>NC_085136.1:72053129-72072431 GCF_035046485.1 Aedes albopictus | reverse complement strand
GAACGATACAACACCAACAACTATTTCAGATGGTAATTGTAGTGGTTTGGATGAATGACTCGGTTGAATCAGGTACCTACCGGATCGCCGCGAGCTAGAATTTGTTGATAGCCATTAAATGCGCGCCGGCCGACAGGCTGAAATGTCGATATCTGATCAAAATGTCGCTGTGCTTTTGGATACTTCAATAGTGGCACCGGAGAGGCTGGGATACCCCATGCATGCTCAGCTATGAATGGCGCGGCGTTGACCTTTTCCGGTTCGTCAAAGAGCGCGGAAACATTACACATCACTTAACGATCAGTGTGCGGTTCGGAAATTGATATCTACCTGTTGGGCTGCAGCTTTTAA
This sequence comes from Aedes albopictus, assembly GCF_035046485.1. NCBI lineage: Eukaryota > Metazoa > Arthropoda > Insecta > Diptera > Culicidae > Aedes > Aedes albopictus. Next base: position 72,072,080 of record NC_085136.1, on the reverse strand, counting down.
GTTGTGCCTTTGTTTCGGATGTATTGAAAGGTGATAATCTCAGTCGAAAATTTGTTTGTATACCCAAACCCACGTAATTATGAGGTATAAATATGTTGACGCAAAATATAATGCGCCACTAACAAGTTCTTTCCATTGAAGGTCGTTCTTTAATTTATGCTGAACGTCCCTTATGCCAATGTCCTTTATGCTAAATGTCCATAGCATTGGGCAAATCTGGCTGAGACATCGATTTTTGTGAATCGATTCGAATTGGATCAGTAAAATCGATTCACCGATTTAATCGAATGCTTTGAATCGATGTTTTCACATCGATTCGATATTATAAAATATTACAAAACTATAAAATGATTCGTTTACTGCTTGTAGTTCATGTTCATGGTATGTTTTATTTGTCTAAATAAATTCAATATCAAAATTTGAGCTTGCACATCGAACACTTTGGAACTCTGATTCGAAAATGACGTTGAGACGGTGAATTCTAGGAAAAAAAAAATAAATTTAATATATTTGAATTGAAAGAAAAATCCTGAGATCCTGATATTCCTCAGAACTCTGAGAAGTATTCCCATATAGTACTAAGATAAATTCTCGCAGACTGCTAAGAGAAATTCCCCCAGAATCTTTAGAGAGACTCCTCCAGAAAGAAGTAAGAAAGAAAGTAAGACTCTTTATCTGTTCAGGAATTCTTTCCGAATACTATTAGGGATTTTCCTAGAATCCTGAGTGAGATTACTCCATATCTATAAGACGGAGTCCCGAGAGGAATTCTCCCAGAATCACGTGAAAGATTGTCTCAGAATCCTAACAGAAGCTTCCCCTTGGGATTCTCCCACAATCTTCCAGAATCCTAAGATGGATTTTCCCAGAATCCTGAATAGGATGATCGCAGATATCTAAGATGAGTTCTCCCAGAATCCAATAGCGGTTCTTCCACATTCTTGAAATAAATTCATGTAGATTACTGAAAGAGATACTCACAAAAAAAAAAGATTTTCGGAATTCTAAGATGAATTCCCCAAGAATCTTAAAAGAAATGATCCAAGATCCTAATTACATCAGAATCCTGAGAAAGGCTTCCTGAAAATACTGGGCGGGGTTGTCAAAGAACCTGAGATATACTCTCACAGAATTCTGGGAGATAGGATTTCCCCAGAATCCTGAGAAGAATTTATTGGATATTCGGATGTGTAGGAAAGTTCGACGAACTGATTGACGGTTTACTAAGTCCCTAGCTTCAGATGGAAATTCCGAGTGTTGTAGAGGTACCTTAGCACCCGTTTTGCTTCTGTCCAGTCCCTAACCCGGGGCTGACTGACTGATCGTCCGAGAATTGAAGCGCTGATCGAGACATCTATTCGTAAATTCACTGCAATGTACAGCAAACCACCCACCAGGCTTTGGTACTGGTCGCCGTTCGGTAGTACAGCTGAATACTCCTCCTTTTGCTGGTAACCGGGGTCCATCGGAATCTTCGAGCCTTTCGCATCCGATTGGCCAAACCTCGCTGCAAGTTTCGTTATGTACGCTTGCCGATTGATGTAGTACCCATCACGCTGTTTGATGATCTGGATCCCGACGAAGTGCTTGATGTTACCCATCACGGTCAATTTGAAGCATTTCAGCAGGTGGGCAACTATCTCTTCAAACTCGTCCTCGCAGTTGCAGGCCACCAAAATATCGTCCACATAGATAAGGACGAACGATTGTTCTCCATTCCTCGTCCGGACGTAGAGACACACATCGGCTGATGACTACACGAATCCAGCTTGCTTGAACACATCGTTGATCGTTTTGCTCCAGACCCGTGCCGCTTGTTTGAGCCCATACAGACTCCGCTTGAGGCGACACACACCGGCGGGGTTACCGGTCTCGTACCCAGGAGGCTGCTTCATGAAGACTGTAGTGTATGTGATGTGCATAATAAGAAAATAATTGAAAATAATTAGAGTGTACAATATACAGCTGTATGCATCCAATATTTTGAGAGTGTTTGAAAACTGTCACATTGCTTTGGAGCTTTCGAACATGAAGCTTTCCACTTTCGAACATAGTAACGGCAGAAGCAGGCCAGCGGTGTAAATGTGTGCGTCTTGCGGTTGATGATAGATGCCACGGAAGTGGAATGTGAAAGAGGGAAAGAGAGAGCACGAATACCCACCGGTGTGTGGTAGTATACGTGCGTTGGTTGCTAGCTAGGTTCAGGTTGAACGTTGGCTTCGGCATTCTGTTGGCTAAACTTGGAACGGACGGACGCATGTTGTGCGTCGCCCGGCTGAGTTTTGGCTTGTTAGTTTTCGCGGTTACGACAATTGGCGCAGTCGGTGGAAGTCGCATTCTGAAAAACGTTTTAATTCGGCGCAGTGATGTGATTGCAGATCGTCTAAAAGGAAAATTGTGAGATTTTTTTTTGCGATTGAAATGGTTTCAGGAAAAATTTTAGAGAACAGTGGGTTGTGGGTTGTGATTACACTGGTCGACAGTAGATCACGCACTTTGACCACTTGATCCATTTCCGAAGGATTTTGGCCCGCTGATTCCGAATCTGACTTCGGAATTGCTGTAACACGTACAGTTTTTGAGAAAAATAGGGTTTTATTCACAAAATTTCATATTTTTATAGAAAACAAAATGTTGTCTTAATATTTATAATTTTTTTATCTGCTCATCATAACCAGTATTTAAATTCAATAGATTTTGATTCACTGATTCAGAATCTGACCTACGAATTTTTGTAAAACGTAATTTTTTTGAGAAAAATGGGATTTTATTTACAAAATTTCATATTTTTAAAGAAAATATACTATTGTCTTTTTAATTTCAATTTTTTATCTCCTCATTTTAGCCAATATTTATATTTATTAGATTTTCATCCACCGATTTGGTAACTAACCTAAAAATCTCTGTAACACGTGCAGTTTTTGAGAAAAATGGGGATTTATTCACAAAATTTCATATTTTCAAAGAAAATAAAATATTGTCTTTATAATTTTAAAGTTTTTATCTACTCATCTTAATTCATATTTTATATTTAAAAGATTCTATTTTACTTATTCGTATTCTCACATATGAATTTCTGTAACACGTAAAATTTATGAGAAAAATATTTTATTCACAAAATTTCATATTTTCATGGAAAAACTATTGTCTTTATAATTTTATTTTTTTTATCTGCTCATCTTAACAAATATTTATGTTTAATGGATTTACATATACTGATTCGAAATCTGACCTAAGAATTTCTGTAACACGTACAATTTTTAAGAAAAATAATTGTTGGCGTAAGTAAAAGGAAAACCCAGACTGTGTAGTTGCCAAACTGGGCAGCTTCAAAATTGCAAATATATTTCGATTAGTTCAATAGCATATACAAAAAAAGATCTACTTACATTTCTGGGTAACAACCTAATTAACCTGCGCTACAATGGGGTTTTATTTTTTTCTCAAAAAATTCACGGGTTACAGAAATTCTTGGGTCAGTTTCCGAATCATTGGATCAAAATCTATTAAATATTGGTTAAGATGAGGAGATAAAATTTTAAAGACAGTATTTTCTTTTCTCTAAAAATATGAAATTTTGTGTTTTTTCTTAAAAGCTGTACGTGTTACAGAAATTCTTAGGTCAGTATATGAAAATCTATTAAATACAAATTTGGTCAAGATGCGCAGATAAAAATATGAAAATTATGAAGACAACAGTTTATTTTCTATGAGAATATGATTTTTTTTGTATAATTCCATTTTTCTCTAAAATTGTACGTGTTACAGAAATTCTTAGGTCAGATTGTGAATCAGAATATAAAAATCTATTAAATACAAATATTGGTTAAGATGAGCAGATAAAAATATTAAACTTATAAAGACATATGAAAATATGAAATTTTTTGAATAATCCCTACTAAAATTTTACCTGTTACGGAGATTCATAGGCCACATTCTGAATCAGTAGATCAAAATCTTTTCAATAAAAAAATTGGTTTTGATGAGCAGGTGGAAAAAAGGAAATTAAAAAAAAACAATATTTTATTTTATATGAAATTTGTGTATAAAACCCTATTATTCTCAAAAAGTGTACGTGTTACAGAAATTCTTAGGTCAGATTCCGAATCAGTATATGAAAATATATTAAAACAAATATTGGTTGAGATGAGCAGATAGAAAAAAATTAAAATTTTAAAGACAGTAGTTTATTTTCTATGAAAATATGAAATTTTGTATTTAAAATTCTATTTTTCTCAAAAATTTTACGTTTTACAGAAATTTTTAGGTCAGATTGCAAATTATAATATGAAAATTTATTTAATATAAATATTGGAAAACATGGGCTAATAAAATAATAAAATTATAAATACAATAGTCTATTTTCTTAAAAAAAAAAACAATTTTTCTCAAAAAAAAAAAAATACGGGTTACTAAAATTATTAGGTCAGATTCTGACTCAATGGATCAAAATCTATTGAATATGAATATTGGTTATAATGAGCAGATGAAAAATTTGAAATTATAAAGACAATATTAAGTTTTCTCTGAAAATACGAAATTTTGTGAATAATAAAAATTTTACGTGTTACAGAAACTCTTAGGCCATTTTCTGAATCAGTGGATCAAAATCTATTGAATAAAAATATTGGTTATGATGAGCAGATGGAAAATTGAAAAATATAAAAACAATATTTAATTTTATGTGAAAAACTGAAATTTGTGAATAAAACCCTATATTTCTAAAAAAAAAATACGTGTTACAGAAATTCATAGGTCAGATTCCGAATCAGTATATGAAAATCTATTAAATACAAATATTGGTTGAGATGAGCAGATAAAAAAAATTAAAATTGTAAAGGCAGCCCAAGTAACACACTTGTCACCGAAGAGTCACGGCGGCGCAGGTTTATGTTGCGCAAAAGTCACTGTGACTAACTTCTAGCAAATAAGTGTTTATTTGTTAGAAGTAAGTCACAGTGACTTCTGCGCAACAAAAACCTGCGCCGCCGTGACTCTTCGGTGACAAGTGTGTTACTTGGGAGTAGTTTATTTTCTATGAAAATATGAAATTTGTGTTTAAAACCCTATTTTCTCAAAAATTTTACGTGTTACAGAAGTTCTTAGGTCAGATTGCAAATCAGAATATGAAAATCTATTGAATATAAATATTGGTAAAGATGGGCAGTTAAAAAAAATAAAATTATAAACACAATAGTCTATTTTCTATGAAAATATGGAATTTGCCAATAAAACCTAATTTTCCTCAAAAAATTTACGTATTACTAAAATTATTAGGTCAGATTCAGACTCAGTGGATCAAAATCAATTGAATATGAATATTGGTTAGAATGAGCAGATGAAAAATTTAAAATTTTGAAGACAATATTAAATTTTCTTTGAAAATTTGTGAATAAAACCCTATTTTTCTGAAAAACTGTACGTGTTACAGGAATTCTGAAGTCAGATTCGGATTCAGCGGGCCAAATTCCATTAGAAATGGAACGAATGGTCAAAGTGCGTGAAAAAAGTTTCAATTTTGTCGACTAGTGTTATTTTAAACGAAGTTCCAGTAGGCTCACCTGGAAAGGTGAGTAGGCTGAGAATGATCCAAATTTAGAGCAAAACAATATGCAAGCAAAACGGAGTTCCAGTAGGCTCATCAAGCGATGAGTAGGCTGCGACCGATCCAAGATAAGTGCAAAAGAACAAGCAAAACGGAGTTCCAGTAGGCTCATCAAATGATGAGTAGGCTGTGAATGATCCAAGATAATTGCAAAAGATCAAGCAAACGGAGTTCCAGTAGGCTCATCAAGTGATGAGTAGGCTGTGAATGATCCTAGATAAGAGCAAAAAAAAAAGCAAGCTAAACGGTGTTTCAGTGGCTGCTCAGTGGGAGTGATCCAGATTAAGAAAAAGTGAAGGAAACAGTTCCAGTAACCTCATCAAGTGATGAGTGAGTTAAATTTGGATTGGATTTGAACAAGGTTTGGATTTGGAGTGGATTTGAATAGGATTTGTTTTGGATTTGGAGTGGATTTGGATTAGATGCGAATTGGATTGGGTTAGATTCAAATTGAAATGGGTTTAAACTGGATTTGGATTAGGTTTGGATTGGATTTAGATTGGATTTGGATTGCATTTGAATTGGATTGGGATTGAATTTGGATTCGATTTGAATTGGTTTTTGATTAGATTTGGATTGGATTTGAATTGGGTTTGGATTAGATTTGGTTAGGAATAAGATTAGATTGGATTTGAATTGAATTTGGATTGCATTGAGATTGGATTTGGATTAAATGCGAATTTGATTTGGATTAAATTCACTTTGAAATGGATTTAATTTGGATTAGATATGAATTGGATTTGGATTGCATTTAAATTGGATTTAGATTGGTTTTGGAATTTAGATTGGATTCACTTTGAAATTGATTTAAATTGGATTTGGATTAGATTAGAATTGGTTTCAGTTTGAATTTGGATTACATTTGGATTGGGTTTATATTAGATTTGGATTGCATTTGGATTGGACTTGGATTTATTTTGTATTTGGATTTGAATTGGATAAGATGCAGCAAATTGGATTTGGATTAGATTCAAATTGAAATGTATTTAAATTGGATTTGGATTAGATTTGGATATGGATTGAGTTTGGATTGGATTTGAATTTAATTTGGGTTGGATTTGGATTGGATTTATATTGGAACTGGATTGGACTTGGACATGATTTGGATTGAATCTGGATTATATTTTGTTACGAATTAGATTGAATTGGATTTGGATTGCATTTGGACTGGATTTAGATTGGATCTGGATTAGGTTCAATTTGAAGTGGATCTTCATTGAATTTTGATAAAATTTGAATTGAATTCAGATTGGATATGAATTGCATTTGGATTGGATTGAGATTGGATGCGGATTAAATGCAAATTTGATTTGGATTAAATTCACTTTGAAATGGATTTAAATTGGATTTGGATTAGATTTGAATTGGATTTTGATTGCATTTGGATTAGACTTGGGTTTGTTTTGGATTTGGATTGGAATTGGATAAGATGCATATTTTATTTGGATTAGATTCAAATTGAAATGGATTTACATTGGATTTGGATTAGATTTGGATTTGGGTATGGATGGAATTTGGATTGATTTTGGATTAAAATTGAATTTAATTTGGATTGGATTTGTATTGGAACTGAATTGGATTTGGATAAGATTTGAATTGAATTTGGCTTATATTTGGTCACGAAATAGATTGAATTGGATTTGGACTGGATTTGGTTTGGATTTGAATAGGATTTGGATTGGATTCAATATGAAATGGGTCTAAATTGGATTTTGATTAGATTTGGATTACATTTTGACTGGATTTAGATTGGATTTGGATTGGATTTGAATTTTATTTGGATTGGAATTGTACTTGTACTGGATTGGATTTGGATTGGATTTGAATTGGATATGAATTGGATTAGAGTTTGATTAGATTTTGTAAAGAATTAGAATGAATTGGATTTGGTTTGGGTTTGGAATGGATTTGGACTAGGATTTGGATTAGATTCAATTTGAAATGGATCTTAATCGGATTTTGATTACATTTGGATTGGATTTGGATTGAAATTTGGATGGAATTAGATTGGATTTGGATTCAGATTGGATTTGGATTCAGATTGAATTTGGATTTGATTTGAATTGGATTTTGATTTGATTTGGATTAGCAGCGAATTGGATATGTGTTTCAATTTGAAATGGATTTAAATAGGATTTTGATTAGATTTGGATTGGATAAGATTACGATTGGATTTATATTAAATGCGAAGTGAATTTGGATTAGATTGAATTTGAAATGGATTTGAATTGGATTGAGATTGGATTTTGATTGAATTTGCATTGAACTGGATTAAAATTGTATATGAATTGGATTTGGATTTTTTTTTTATCTTTATTAACGAGATTTTTAGCCCTAGGCTAGTTCATCTCGGGACCCACGCTTTACTTCCCTTCCGAAGGAAGAACTCACATTTGGTGAGTTTGTCGGGAGTGGGGATTTGGATTTGATTGAGTTGGATTTGAATTAAATTTGGATTGAATTGATAATTTGATTTAGGTTTAAGAAATGTCTTTAAGGGTAGTACGCACCTGATAAGTACTGTGGAAAAAGATAGGCCAAGGAACGGTCAAGAAATGATTTCGCTGTTAAAATTTCTTGAACGGTCCGCAGCTGGAAAGAAATGATAATTGTGTAACGCTCGTAACGCCTGCCGGGCAAATCAAATGGAGCTGTCACTTTTCCTTGCGGAAAAATATTCTGTTCAATTATTCCTCAAGGAAAAGTGACATTTCTTCCCATACAAATCAGTTGTCAAAATTCCTTTGGTAATTAGAGGGATTTTTTCTGGAGTGCTTTTCTTACCAGGTGCGTACTAGACTTTACCGTGAAACAATCAATAAAATGGAACAAAACAGTTGAATCGAGTGTATTTCAAAATTTGTATTCAAATGAAACGCCTCGACATACCAAATAATGATGAGTTACTTAGTATTAAACAATTATTGATAATCTCAGCTTGCTTTTAGTTTATATTCTACAAGAGTAGAGAAAGGAAAGAATGTAGTGTATGTGATGTGCATAATAAGAAAATAATTGAAAATAATTAGAGTGTACAATATACAGCTGTATGCATCCAATATTTTGAGAGTGTTTGAAAACTGTCACATTGCTTTGGAGCTTTCGAACATGAAGCTTTCCACTTTCGAACATAGTAACGGCAGAAGCAGGCCAGCGGTGTAAATGTGTGCGTCTTGCGGTTGATGATAGATGCCACGGAAGTGGAATGTGAAAGAGGGAAAGAGAGAGCACGAATACCCACCGGTGTGTGGTAGTATACGTGCGTTGGTTGCTAGCTAGGTTCAGGTTGAACGTTGGCTTGGGCATTCTGTTGGCTAAACTTGGAACGGACGGACGCATGTTGTGCGTCGCCCGGCTGAGTTTTGGCTTGTTAGTTTTCGCGGTTACGACAAAGACCTCTTCATTCAACTTACCATACAAGTAGGCAGTCTTGATGTCCACATGCTTGACGAGTAGATTCCTCTCAGCCGCCACCGTTAGCAGCGAACGTAAGGTGACCTGCCTGGCCACCGGGGCGAAGACCTCGTCATAGTCGCATCCGAATTTTTGGGAAAAGCCTTGGGCGACTAATCTGGCTTTGTACCGCACGACGTTGCCGGTTTGATCCTCCTTGCGCTTGAACACCCACTTGCAACCAACCTTCTTGCGGCCGGCTGGCAACGTGATGATCTCCCACGTATCGTTTTCCATCAGGGAACGGAATTCCTCGTCCATCGCTGTCTTCCACAATACACTTTCCGGACTGGCCATTGCTTCTTTGTAGCTTCGTGGTTCAGCATCCGAATGCGAAACCATGCCAATCGTTTTGCGGTATCGCACTGGAGGCATACCCTTGGTTTGACGGATCGATCTCCGGGGAAACGCAGCGCCTTCATCCAGCATCGAATCGTCTGCAGTGTCGTAACCGCAATTTGCGTCGTCCAGGTAATCATTATCGTTGTCCAAATCATCCAACGGTTCTTGATTGACCGCCGGCGTAGCCTCGGCTTCGACTGGCCTCGATCCAAGTTCCAAATCAACGGCATTTTCCGCTTCCTGATGCCCACTGACGCTGTCGACCTGTTCAAGGCGCTCCTCCTCAACGAAATTTGCGTCACGACTGATGACCACTTGTCGAGTTGATCGGTCCAAGAAGCGGTATGCTTTGTGGTCCGGCGAGTACACAACGAACGTTAGCTTCGTCGACGTCGGGCTCAGCTTCTTCCTCTTCTGCTTGGGAACGTGGACGTGCGCCGCACTACCGAAGACCTTCAGGTGCGTCACATCCGGCTTCCTTCCATGCCAGTGCTCGAACGGAGTTGTTGGAACCGACTTCGAAGGTAAAATGTTCTGCAAATAAACGGCAGTACTTACCGCCTCAGCCCAGTAGCACTCTGGAAGTTTGGCATCGAACAGCATGCACCGGCTCATCTCGACCAAACACCGGTTCTTCCTCTCGGCGACGCCATTCTGCTGCGGAGAGTAGCTTGCGGTGAATTGCGCCCGAATCCCTTCTTGCTTGTAGAACTTTCTCAGCGCACTTCCGGTGTATTCGCCGCCTTGATCGCTTCTGATGACTTTCGGCGGCCGGCCATGATGAAGACCCAATTACATCATGGCCACGTACTCCATTATCTTCTCCGGAACTTCTTCCTTCTTTCGCAGCAGGTACAGGACGCAAAACCTACTGTAGTCGTCGATGATGGTCATGAAATATCGGCACCCTGACACCGACACGTTTTCCACAGGGCCGCAAACGTCGGTGTGCATGAGGTCGATCACAGCAGTGGATTTCCTCTGCACCGATTTCGGAAACGGTTTCCGACTCATTTTCGCTTTCTGGCAGCAGTCGCATCCCTCTCGCACTCCGCAATCGTATAGCTTCAGTCCATTCACCAGGTTCTTGTTAACCATCTCTTCGAGCGCATTGGGATCGCGATGCCCAAATCGCCGATGCCGCACGTGTTGGCAGTCCACGTTGTGGTGGTCCTTCGCAGCCATCGTCACTTCTTTCGTTGTTCTCACCTTATAGAGTTCACCAGTTTTGACCGCGGCCGCTGCTAGTTGGCCACCGACGAGAATCCGGCATCCTACCTCATCGAACGTCACTGCGGCGCCTCTCTCAACGAGCTTGGGTACGCTGAATCCGCCGATCCGTGGTTCCGTTTTGCCGTTTCATCCAGCAGCTTGCTTTTGACCAGCTCCAGTTTCAGCTCGTCGTCGGAACGGCTCTCGAGGGCCGTTGTCAGCGTATCGAAGGAATCGGGCAGGCTCCTCAGCACCAGTGCAACCATCAGCGGTTCACCAAGGTCCAGTCCAGCGCTCGACAGCTTACCAAACAGCTCTTCCAGTTCGAACAAATGGTTCTGCATGTCGTCCCCGTCCTTCTACGTTTTGTTGCAGATTTTCTTCAGGACCGCAAACCGCAACCTTCGAGCAGAGGGACGTCTTCTGGTGGTGCTTCTGGATGTTTTCCCATGCTTCCTTGGCCGTCTTCGTATCGCGAATCAGGGGGTATTGCTGGTCCTCCACCAGCAGCGCAATCGTCGTTCTTGCTTTGCGGTCACCTCCCTTCCAAACGTCCGTCAGGGGCTCCGAGGCTTCATCCTCGATGTACTTCCACATGTCCTCTCGAGTCAGCAACATTTCCGCCTTGAACTTCCATACCGAGTAGTTGGAATTATTCAGCTTCACAATCGATACCTCACGCTAAGATCAGTTTACCTATTTTTCTAAAATATGGGTAAATTGTATTCAAATTTGCGTAAACTTTACGCAAATATGGGTAAATAAAACTCATATTTTGGAAAAGTGCACAACCTCATTTATAGGTAATATTAACCCATATTTGGGTTACAATTACTCATATGTGTGTCCACATTACCCATATTTGAGTTTTGTTAACCTATATTTGAGTATCATTTACGCATATTTGCGGTTGTGCACTTTTTGGAAAAAAGGTAAACTGATCTAAGCGTGCTTGCTTCCTTCCATTGCGCTTCCAAAAACTTCCACGTTTCGCTTGCTTCGGGCCAACAACCTATTGGGTACTCGGATGTGTAGGAAAGTTCGACTGAACTGATTGACGGTTTACTAAAGACTAATTTATTTCCATTCTAATGACAAGTTCAGATAATTTCATAGGTTGCTACGATTCGTAATATCTAACAGAATTTCTCCAGAATCATTTTGAGTATTCTCCAAGAATTCCCCTAAAATCCTGGGTAGAATCTTCCAGAATGCTGAGAATAATTCTGCCAGAATCCCGAAAGGTATTCCTCAGAATTCTACGTGTGATTCCCCCAGAACCTTGAGAGGGATCATACGAGGGATTCTTCCAGATTCTTAAGAGAAATATATCTAGAAACCTAAGATGGATTTTTCCGGAAATCTGATCCTGGAAGGAATTACGGAAAACTTCTAGAATGGACTTCCCCAGCATCTTGAGAAATATTCTCTTGAATTCTGAGAGGTGTTCCTACATAAAACAGAAAAATTTTCTGCAGATTCTTGAAATACATTTTCCCAGAATTTTTGAAAGGACTTCCCTAAACTCCTAAAGGGATTGACCCTCAGTGTTCTGGGGTGATTCCTCTAGAATACTTTAAATTATTACACCGAAATCTCAAGAGAATCTTCCCATAATCTTGTAAGAGATTTTTCCTGATTACTAAGAGGGACTCTCCCAGAATCCTGAAAGGGATTTGTGGGAGCAACTGCTCCAGAATATAGAAAACAGAATTCTACTGGGATTCTCGTAGAATGCTGAGACAGATTTCTTCCGAAACTTAAGAGGAATCATAAAATATATGCGAGGGATTCTCCAGAAACCCTGGGAGGTGTTCCTGAGAATGCTGAGGAAGATTTCCTCAGAATTTGAGAGGAATCAACCCAGATCATCCAGTAATTTCTTAGAATCCTGAAGAGGATTCCACCCTTGGTAGGGAACCCTGGTAGGAAATATCCCAAAATCCAGAAATTAATTCCCTTAGAACCAAAAGATTCCTAGAATCCTGATAGGTATTCCCCATATAATACTGCTGAAAAAAAAATCCTAGAGAATTTTTAAAAGGACTCTTCCATAACTGTGAAGATTCCTTTGAAATTCTGTGAGAGATTCTTTCAAATTGCTAAAAATTATCGCACCAGCATCCTGAAAGACCTTATTCTATAAAAGAGTGGAAGACTCTTCCAATAGGACTTCTCCCTGAATTCTATTAAGGATTTCCCTAGAATGAGATGGATTCTCTCAGAATCTATTATAAGAATTCGTCTAGAATCCTGAGGGATTTTCTCAGATACCCGAGATAAATTCTCCCTGAGTCCTGTGACGGATTGCCTCAGAATTCTGAGAGAAGATTTTCTTCGGGATTCTCCCAGAATGCTTAGACGGCCCCAGAACTCCCTGGCGAATTCTTCCAGAGTCTTGGAAAGGATGCTCCTAGAATCCTGAGAGAAATTCTCCTGCAGTATTGAAAGACGTCTCATTAGCATCCTGAAAGAGATTTTCCCAGAGGGATCCTCCACATTATTAAGAGAAATTCATCTAGAATCCTGAGAGGGGACCTCACAGAAAATGTTCGGAATCCAGAGATGGACTGGCCTAGAATCCTGAGAAGGATTGTGCCATATATAAGCTGTTAATCAACTATAGCTAATGTGATGAAACCATATAGAAAGTATATTTAAGGTAACTAAAGAAAAAACAAAGAAAAACAATCTTCTTATACCATTTCCATCCAGCTCTCTTGTTGATTTTTTTTTTCTATTTCGGGAATTGAACCTAGACTGCTGAGACTGAACCACGATGAAACCCGGACGCGCTAACACTGTGTACTACGATTACTATGTATTTGCACATGGAAAAATGTACAATATAAAGTAAGGTATACTCAGCTCGTGCCTTGCTGAGTTGTGTTTCCAGCAGCTCTGAAAAGTTGTGCTAGAATGCCATTAGTTATTTTTACCACCCAAATCCATCCCATTCGAAAACAAGTTATTACGGGACCGATTGATTCAGTTCTTTCTTGATGTTTTCATACGTGCAATAGAGGTAATAAACTTAAGAGAGTTTCTTAACTCTATTATATGTGCTCACTTCTAGCAAAAAAAAAAAAAACAATTACAGGTATTCTTCGATATAACGTGCAAAAAAAATTCTCTTTGTACGTTACTTGGTACGTTATATTGAAGCAGAAATAAATTTAATATTTTTTATGTTAGTGTTGATGTATTCGACGTGAAATTAATCCATAATGATTTCGGTGAAATTCACAAAACCAATAATGAAAAACATGAGTTTTCACCAAAAACTCATTTAATTTTTTGTGCTTCGATATAACGTACATTTTGCTTCGATATAACGTAATTTTTTTCCCAACATTGCGCTAATTTTGGGTAACAAGGCTAATGCTGCAACACAGCATTGATATGACGAATTTCGCACCAACTCGTCTTCGGGGTTGGCAGCACCCCCTCAGAATGTTATGAAATTTTGTAGGTTTCAAGACTTTACCTTTCCAAGCAACTTTGCGTATTTTGTTTTTTCAAAATTAACCTGGACTAACATTTAAAAAGAGTCAAAGATCTTTAACCGTTTTTTTTTCACAAAAAATAACTCGAATATGATAAGATGTACAAAAAAGTCATGTATGGGTGACATTTAGAGAATTGTCCAAGCTTTCATGAAAAAATATTTTAAAAATTCTAAATACATTTTTACACGCTAAAAAATATATTTTTAAAATTAAAAGTCAATTTACAAAAAATGCCCAGTTTTTTATGTTTTGAAATTATTTTTCCAAGAAAGTCAATATTGTTGCCTAACTTTCCTCCATACATCACAAGATGGGCACTTTTAAGGAAAAAAAGTTTTTCTAACAAAAACTTTTTCATGTTAGTTTTTTTAGCGTGTTGCGCATTAGCCGTTTTTTTCACAAAAAATATAACTCAAATATGATAAGTTGTACAAAAAAGTGATGTATGGGGGACTTTTAGGGAATTGTCCAAGCTTTCAAGAAAACATACCGTCAAACGGGGTTACTTGCAACAGGGGTGTAACTTGCAACACGATGACGTACATTAAATGTAAACTATTTTCTCATAATAATGAAAGCTAGTATGCTCCACTATTTCTGTTATCGAGATTATGCATACCAAAGATTAATTCAGTGGATAAATCAGCTTTGTTACTTTGTTTATTGTTTAGCTACACTGTTAAAACAGTTTGCTCATTTTATGCCGTAAAAACAAGTATGGAAATCGTGCTTTACCTCTCTCCTATGGTAAGTGCAATAAGTCTGACGACCTTGCGTGCAGTGAGGGTACCTAATAGAAAGCTTAACTAATCAATAAAAGTTTAATAAATTTTTCGACTTAGTAATGTAAAAAATCTTTATCATATTCGACAACCACTATGGGGTAACTTGCAACACTTAAAATTGATAAAAATGTCTAGTATTTATTTTCATTTCACGATATTTAAAATAGAAGTAATCGAAATGAATCATGAACTAACTCCGTAACGCGCTTATTTTCGAATGTCGACTCAATTATTACAGTTTTTGCACGTGACCTCCAAACATTGTTAAGGATTGCTATATTTTGAAATTTTATTCTTGTTTCATCTTGTTGAAAGCTGAATTTAGTTTATGGGCGTTTCAAAACAATCACCAACATCAATTTTGGGTCTATATTGAGCAAAGTATTTAGCAAGTATTTAAATAAATAAATAAATAAATGAACGGCTTTGATAGTTATTTACAAAGTTAAATGGGTGTTTAAGTCATGTTATTTTAGCTGAAGTAGCCAAACACCACTGCAAACTGAAAATTATCTATACATGACTTACTCTACTGTTCATGAAATGACATTTTGTAAGTAGTACTAAGTCACGAGATCCATATTTATTTTATATTTGAGGCACGTGAGATCTGTTGTGAAACGATATAGGGCACTGCACTGTTTTGATTTTGTATGGGATTTTGACGTTTCTTGGCCTTGTTATTTACAAAATTTCTGGAAGAGTGAAAGAGAAGGAGAGAACTTCGTGCAGAGCCCTATACTCTTGTTTGTAAGACATCCTCTCTCCTCTTCTTGGCGTAACGTCCTCACTGGGACAAAGCCTGCTTCTCAGCTTAGTGTTCTATGAGCACTTCCACAGTTATTAACTGAGAGCTTCCTCTGCCAATGACCATTTTGCATGTGTATATCGTGTGGCAGGCACGAAGATACTCTATGCCCAAGGAAGTCAAGGAAATTTCCTTTGTAAGACATATCAATATCAATTTCGTTAAAACTGATATTTCAGCTGGTAAGTGTACATCTTTTCAATGCATTTTTCATGCATTACATCAAAACTTATGATACGACCAAGTACTAGAATGTTAGTGCAGTTTAATGGTAGCTAACTTAGCTTTACGTCATATGTTGCAAGTTACCCCACAGATGGGGTAACTTGCAACAAGCATGTATTTCGCACCTCCTGATTGGGTGGAAACGTATTTTGGTAAATCAAGTGCTGCATAATATTCTACTCGTAGTAATTAGTGTACACGATGCTTTACAATATATTTTAAAAGTTTATATTTTCAATGATATTGCGTCAAAGTCAAAAAGTGTTGCAAGTTACCCCATTTGACGGTATTTAAAAAATATAAAAAAATGTTTTACACGCTAAAAAATATCTTTTCAAAATTAAAAGTCAATTTAACAGAAAAAGCCCACTTTTTTATGTTTTGATTTTTTTTTCCCAAGAAAGACAATATAGTTGACTAACTTTCCTCCATACATCACAAGATGGGCACTTTTAAGGAAAAAACAAATTTCTAAAAAAAACTTTTTCATTTTATTTTTTTTGCGTGTTGTGCATTAACTCGTACAGTAATGTATCCAGAATCCTAATGACAATCCATTAAAACTTAATGGGCTCAACTACTTTTTTAATATCTTAACGTGCTTGACATTGAAAACGTGCTTGATATTGGAAAGGGCTCAAGACAAATTTGCTTTTAGGGTTTTATATCAATGAAAACGCTTGTGTCATTGTACATATGTATATGTGTGTTCAATTATTTTCTTTTCTACAATATTTACATCCTTTTTTATACATTCTATTGTAACGTTTTTTGAATATTAGTCTATCTGAAACAAAGTAAACTTTTTTGGATTATCTTTTGAATTCGAAAACTCCTTCGCTTCAATTTGATTTTCAGAAATTGGCACAAATGAATGAAATTTTTGTGTACCAGGTATTGTTTTTACGTGACTGTATGTGTATAGTTCTTCAAGTTCATCCGTCATTTTTGCATATTGTTCATTTGAAATAAAGCAGAAATTCAATTTTGTTATATGTATAGCTGACTGTTTAACTGCCCAGTCATACAGTTCTCGAGGAGTTGTGATTGTGTTTCCATAATCTCGAGCAAGACTTGCTCGTTTTGCCATTCGCTTGAGAGTACCTCCAACAGCGTCACATGGACCTTTGCCATGTGAAGTTGCGAAGAAGTGCCATTCTGCTTCCAATCCATAATTGGACCGAAAAGTGCACAAACTGGCAAATTTTTTTTGTTCTTATAATGAGCTGCTGCTCCATCTGACATGAAAGTAATTTTTGAGAAATCAATCGATTGTTTAATGAAATCCAGCAGTTTTGATATAAATAACTGAACTGCTGTTGTATCGTGTGTAAGTACTTCAGATATTATTATAAAGCTCAAGTTTTCCAACTTATTTTCTTTTCTGTAGTACACTTCAAAGGGGTGAATGATAGCTTGAGAATTATTCCAATGGTAACCTTGAGCTGAATTTTGAATGATAAATGAATAATTTTCTGAAAAGTCACAAATTGTTAATACTTCACCCTGTTTAAGAGATTCTTTTTTATCCCGCAAAAATGAGGATTGTTCTTTATAAATGAAATCATGAGTTATAAGCTTATCAACTTTTTCTACAAAATACGGAACAAACTCGTCTATAGTCTTAGTAATAGTTTCCAAATTGCATCGATCAGTGGTTAGCCATTGTTGAAATAAAACCGATTCTTTATCATTCGCTTCTTATAATGATGTTAGTTCACTGGTTCTGGGCACACAATAATACAATTTCAGCAAACAGAATGCTGTTTTAAGCATTCAGATATCAAAACAAGCTGAGAAACAGGTTCTATTCCAGTTGGGATGTAACGCCAAGAAAAAGAAGGCACCCAATCAAACAAAGTTGTAATGCCCATTGAGTGTTATTAAATGGGTAAAAGGATTCTTGATACATCCTGTACGAGTTAATGCGCAACACGCTAAAAAAAAAACATGAAAAAGTTTTTGTTAGAAAAACTATTTTTCCTTAAAAGTGCCCATCTTGTGATGTATGGAGGAAAGTTAGGCAACAATATTGACTTTCTTGGAAAAAAAATTTCAAAACATAAAAAAGTGGGCATTTTCTGTAAATTGACTTTTAATTTTAAAAATATATTTTTTAGCGTGTAAAAATGTATTTAGAATTTTTAAAATATTTTTTCATGAAAGCTTGGACAATTCTCCAAAAGTCCCCCATACAACACTTTTCTATAGGTCTTGTCATTTTTGAGTTACATCGATTTTAAAAAATTCTTCGAAAAAAAGTTAGGCCCTCTTCAAATGTTACTCTTGAAAATTTTCGAAAGTTTAAGTATGCAAAGTCGCTTATAAAAACCTAGTCTTTATGCCCACCAAGTTTCATTCGATTCTGAGAGGGTGTTGCCAACCACTGGTCGAGTTGGCGCGAAATTCGTCTATGAGTGATTTTGTAGTTTATCTGAGAGTTTTTCCTGGGAAAAAAATAAAAATTTCAATGTTGTACGTTATATCGAAGCAAAATGTACGTTATATCGAATTCACTATATCGAGGGTACGTTATATCGAAGAATACCTGTATAAGGAACAATAAAAACCGCGCTTCAACCCTTATTTTGTGTATAATGAAATCGGGAGCACTATGCTTAATAAAGAAACCAATACCCCATAACATTTTTGTTCCCTATTTACCGATATGTAGTATTTACCGATTTTTTGTCGAGCTGCATATGAAGTAATAAATGCTTGCATTTGTAGGGTCTAGCTCGAATCCAAAGTTAGATTCAATAAACCACGGTCAGAATATTTGCAGAAAATTTCGATTTCTTCAATTACTTGCGCTCTGAAATAGCGTGTTTATGTCACCACGTCTCAGCCAATATCTTTTTTAGATGGTTTCCGACTACTACGACCGTTTCTTCTCGTTGTCCCTAACATCGAGCACATGTCTTGGAACGCCGAAGCAAATCATCTACTCATTATGTTATAATAACATTACCAATTTCCTACAGCATTATTGAATGCCTTAAAGCTTTTAAC
>NC_085136.1:72027629-72052629 GCF_035046485.1 Aedes albopictus | reverse complement strand
CTATAACTTTTTCTCTTGTTAGTAATTTCAAATCGAGTCAAACATTTTTCAGAGCTCATTATATAAGTCATAAATGGACAAAATTTCAAAATTTCATTGCATTCGGTTCATTGAATCCGGAGATATAACAGCTCAAAGTTGGCCATCGGATAATTCTACCTTTTTCTAAAATGCTTATAACTTCGTGCAGAATAGCCCGATCTTTTCCAAATTTTGTCCACTGATACACAACTAGTTGACCAATTTCCACTTGTGTGGAACTTCTTCGGAATCCTTGGAAATACTGAAGGAAGCTGCGGAGTAGTTATTCAATAAATGCTCACCGGCTTCTTCCTGTATTTCCCTCAAGGTTCCACCAGAAATGTTTTCAAGAATTCCTCAAAGGATTTCTCCATAAATTTCTCAAAAAAAAACCTACGGGAATTCCCAAGTGCTCCTTTTGCGATCAATTTCTCCAAGAATTCCCCAATAGAAGTTCAATCCTATGTTATTCATATTGTATTTGTGAATTCTCCTAAAATATTTTCCAGGATACAGTCTATCCTTTTCCTGCTAGGATGCCACCAGGAACAAACGTCCCATTCTGGTTGCTCTCCATCGATCACCTTTTAAATCACCTTTTAAATCACCATTTTTTGACACCTCCAAAGAATTCTCGAGGAATTCCTTCAAGGATTTCATGGACATTTTTCAACAAATTCCTTCGAGAGCTCTTTGAATTGAGACTGTTTAGGAATTCTTACTTTCTTCAGAAAACCGCCCAAATTCCTTGCCTGGAAATTCCGGAGAATTTCCCCTGGAAATTCCGAAGAATTTTCCCTGGAAATTCCGGAGAATTTCCTCTGGAAATTCCGAAAAATTTCCCCTGGAAATTCCGGAGAATTTCCCCTGGAAATTCCGGAGAATTAGCCCTGGAAATTCCGGAGAATTTCCCCTGGATATTCCGGAGAATTTCCCCTGGAAATTCCGGAGAATTTCCCCTGGAAATTCCGGAGAATTAGCCCTGGAAATTCCGGAGAATTAGCCCTGGAAATTCCGGAGAATTTTCCCTGGATATTCCGGAGAATTTCCCCTGGAAATTCTGGAGAATTTCCCCTGGAAATTCCGGAGAATTTCCCCTGGAAATTTCGGAGAATTTCCCCTGGAAATTCCGGAGAATTTCTTTTGGAAATTCTGGAGAATTTCCTTTGGAAATTCCGGAGAATTTTCCTTGGAAATTCCGGAGAATTTTCCTTGGAAATTCCGGAGAATTTCCCTTGGAAATTCCGGAGAATTTCCCTTGGAAATTCCGGAGAATTTCCCTTGGAAATTCCGGAGAATTTCCCTTGGAAATTCCGGAGAATTTCCCTTGGAAATTCCGGAAAATTTCCCTTGGAAATTCCGGAAAATTTCCCTTGGAAATTCCGGAAAATTTCCCTTGGAAATTCCGGAAAATTTCCCTTGGAAATTCCGGAAAATTTCCCTTGGGAATTCCGGAGAATTTCCCTTGGAAATTCCGGAGAATTTCCCTTGGAAATTCCGGAAAATTTCCCTTGGAAATTCCGGAAAATTTCCCTTGGAAATTCCGGAAAATTTCCCTTGGAAATTCCGGAAAATTTCCCTTGGGAATTCCGGAGAATTTCCCTTGGAAATTCCGGAGAATTTCCCTTGGAAATTCCGGAGAATTTCCCTTGGAAATTCCGGAGAATTTCCCTTGGAAATTACGGAGAATTACCCCTGGAAATTTCGGAGAATTGTCCCTGGAAATTCCGGAGAATTTCCCCTAGAATTTCCGGAGAATTTCCCCTAAAAATTCCGGAGAATTTCCCCTGGAAATTCCGGAGAATTTTCCCTGGAAATTCCGGAGAATTTTCCCTGGAAATTCCGGAGAATTCCGGAGAATTTCCCCCGGATATTCCGGAGAATTTCCCCCGGATATTCCGGAGAATCTCCCCCGGGAATTCCGGAGAATTTCCCCCGGAAATTCCGGAGAATTTCCCCCGGAAATTCCGGAGAATTTCCCCCGGAAATTCCGGAGAATTTCCCCCGGAAATTCCGGAGAATTTCCCCCGGAAATTCCGGAGAATTTCTTGTGTTCGTCATAGTACTTATTCCATCTTTTAATTATCTGATGTGCGTCCGTCATTTTGTCGCCTTTGAAACACTATCAATATTAAACTCGCGATATATTGTAGCCATAGTTTTTAGGCTTCTGATAAAACTTCTGACACAAAAGTTTTGAGTCTCTTTGTAAATTTCTCGTGTAGGTCATATATTCTTCGGCATGAAGATTCTATGATTCGTACCACCATCAATACTCTCCCCACTAATCATATTTTACCTTCTCTCTTCCGCTATACAGACGCGAGTGGGAGCCCGGGATACGGTCCCGGCGGAAACTGACCTACAAGGACTCGGCGTCGGTGGCCTCGTCGGCGGCAGCGGCGGCCGCTCAGGCAGCAGCAGCCGCCGCCGCAGCTGCTGGTTCGTCCTCGGCCGAACTGCACCAGCACTCGTCGTCGTCGCTAATCCGCAGCAGGAGCAACTCGCACAGCGGCAAAAAGGAACCAAAGAGCGGTGAGGGCAACAACGGCAGCGTCGTGATACAGGACTCGGGCTTCTCGACGGAGACGTCCTCGTCCAAGGAGACACACAGTGCCTCGTCGACGACCGGGGGCGCCACCAGCAGCGGGAGCGGCCTCGGCGGCGGCATCACCATCATCGCAGGGCAGGGAACTACTACCGTATCAAATACACCCATCAATCGACTAACTGTAGATACCGAGAACGAACTGTGGAACTTACTAGATGTGATACATAGGAAAAGCAATCGCCTTCGGGAGGAGGTGGACGCGCTGCAGCAGCTGGAGCGGGAGAAGTGTCGAACAAATCAGCTTAACAACAACATCAATAATCACACGGCCGTCGTTAGCAGTACTAGTAATCTTAATAATAATGTAGGCAGTAGCAGCAGTAGTAGTAATAGTAGTAATAGTAGTAGTAGTAGCGGCAACCTTCCTCACACGCATCAGCCGCATCAGGGCGTTGTTCCGAGTGCCAACGGTTCTAATGTCAGCCTAGCGAAAACCTTTCAAAACCAGCTTCTAGTGGACATTGTAAATAATAAGGATGATGTACAAATTCTGCGGAAGGAACGGGATCGACTGTTCGACAAGCTGTCCGAGTACGAGGCGGAAGCGATTGCTAGTCGGATACGGACCTCGAAGATGCAGGACGAAGTCGACGCGCTGGCGCTGGCCAAGCGCGAACTGGAGGACCAGCTGAAGGCCGCGCTCAGCCAGAAGCTAGAACTTAACAGTAGGATTCATGATCTCCATCAGCAGTTTACGGCGGGCAACAAGAGTGCGCCGAGGTAAGTTCGATCATAGTATAGGTCCGCTCGTTGATTTATCCGGACTTTCCCTTGGAGATTCCCCCTGGATATCCCGGACTGGGAGATTCCTCCAGATATCCCCTGAGAGATTCCTCCAGAAATCCCCTGGGAGATTCCTCCAGAAATCCCCTGGGAGATTCCTCCAGAAATCCCCTGGGAGATTCCTCCAGAAATCCCCTGGGAGATTCCTCCAGAAATCCCCTGGGAGATTCCTCCAGAAATCCCCTGGGAGATTCCTCCAGAAATCCCCTGGGAGATTCCTCCAGAAATCCCCTGGGAGATTCCTCCAGAAATACCCTGGGAGATTCCTCCAGAAATCCCCTGGGAGATTCCTCCAGAAATCCCCTGGGAGATTCCTCCAGAAATCCCCTGGGAGATTCCTCCAGAAATCCCCTGGGAGATTCCTCCAGAAATCCCCTGGGAGATTCCTTCAGAAATCCCCTGGGAGATTCCTCCAGAAATCCCCTGGGAGATTCCTCCAGAAATCCCCTGGGAGATTCCTCCAGAAATCCCCTGGGAGATTCCTCCAGAAATCCCCTGGGAGATTCCTCCAGAAATCCCCTGGGAGATTCCTCCAGAAATCCCCTGGGAGATTCCTCCAGAAATCCCCTGGGAGATTCCTCCAGAAATCCCCTGAGAGATTCCTCCAGAAATCCCCTGGGAGATTCCTCCAGAAATCCCCTGGGAGATTCCTCCAGAAATCCCCTGGAAGATTCCTCCAGAAATCCCCTGGGAGATTCCTACAGAAATCCCCTGGGAGATTCCTCCAGAAATCCCCTGGGAGATTCCTCCAGAAATCCCCTGGGAGATTCCTCCAGAAATCCCCTGGGAGATTCCTCCAGAAATCCCCTGGGAGATTCCTTCAGAAATCCCCTGGGAGATTCCTCCAGAAATCCCCTGGGAGATTCCTGCAGAAATCCCCTGGGAGATTCCTGCAGAAATCCCCTGGGAGATTCCTGCAGAAATCCCCTGGGAGATTCCTGCAGAAATCCCCTGGGAGATTCCTGCAGAAATCCCCTGGGAGATTCCTGCAGAAATCCCCTGGGAGATTCCTCCAGAAATCCCCTGGGAGATTCCTCCAGAAATCCCCTGGGAGATTCCTCCAGAAATCCCCTGGGAGATTCCTCCAGAAATCCCCTGGGAGATTCCTCCAGAAATCCCCTGGGAGATTCCTCCAGAAATCCCCTGGGAGATTCCTCCAGAAATCCCCTGGGAGATTCCTCCAGAAATCCCCTGGGAGATTCCTCCAGAAATCCCCTGGGAGATTCCTCCAGAAATCCCCTGGGAGATTCCTCCAGAAATCCCCTGGGAGATTCCTCCAGAAATCCCCTGGGAGATTCCTCCAGAAATCCCCTGGGAGATTCCTCCAGAAATCCCCTGGGAGATTCCTCCAGAAATCCCCTGGGAGATTCCTCCAGAAATCCCCTGGGAGATTCCTCCAGAAATCCCCTGGGAGATTCCTCCAGAAATCCCCTGGGAGATTCCTCCAGAAATCCCCTGGAAGATTCCTCCAGAAATCCCCTGGGAGATTCCTCCAGAAATCCCTTGGGAGATTCCTCCAGAAATCCCCTGGGAGATTCCTCCAGAAATCCCCTGGGAGATTCCTCCAGAAATCCCCTGGGAGATTCCTCCAGAAATCCCCTGGGAGATTCCTCCAGAAATCCCCTGGGAGATTCCTCCAGAAATCCCCTGGGAGATTCCTCCAGAAATCCCCTGGGAGATTCCTCCAGAAATCCCCTGGGAGATTCCTCCAGAAATCCCCTGGGAGATTCCTCCAGAAATCCCCTGGGAGATTCCTCCAGAAATCCCCTGGGAGATTCCTCCAGAAATCCCCTGGGAGATTCCTCCAGAAATACCCTGGGAGATTCCTCCAGAAATCCCCTGGGAGATTCCTCCAGAAATCCCCTGGGAGATTCCTCCAGAAATCCCCTGGGAGATTCCTCCAGAAATCCCCTGGGAGATTCCTTCAGAAATCCCCTGGGAGATTCCTCCAGAAATCCCCTGGGAGATTCCTCCAGAAATCCCCTGGGAGATTCCTCCAGAAATCCCCTGGGAGATTCCTCCAGAAATCCCCTGGGAGATTCCTCCAGAAATCCCCTGGGAGATTCCTCCAGAAATCCCCTGGGAGATTCCTCCAGAAATCCCCTGGGAGATTCCTCCAGAAATCCCCTGGGAGATTCCTCCAGAAATCCCCTGGGAGATTCCTCCAGAAATCCCCTGGGAGATTCCTCCAGAAATCCCCTGGGAGATTCCTCCAGAAATCCCCTGGGAGATTCCTCCAGAAATCCCCTGGGAGATTCCTCCAGAAATCCCCTGGGAGATTCCTCCAGAAATCCCCTGGGAGATTCCTCCAGAAATCCCCTGGGAGATTCCTCCAGAAATACCCTGGGAGATTCCTCCAGAAATCCCCTGGGAGATTCCTCCAGAAATCCCCTGGGAGATTCCTCCAGAAATCCCCTGGGAGATTCCTCCAGAAATCCCCTGGGAGATTCCTCCAGAAATCCCCTGGGAGATTCCTTCAGAAATCCCCTGGGAGATTCCTCCAGAAATCCCCTGGGAGATTCCTCCAGAAATCCCCTGGGAGATTCCTCCAGAAATCCCCTGGGAGATTCCTCCAGAAATCCCCTGGGAGATTCCTCCAGAAATCCCCTGGGAGATTCCTCCAGAAATCCCCTGGGAGATTCCTCCAGAAATCCCCTGAGAGATTCCTCCAGAAATCCCCTGGGAGATTCCTCCAGAAATCCCCTGGGAGATTCCTCCAGAAATCCCCTGGAAGATTCCTCCAGAAATCCCCTGGGAGATTCCTACAGAAATCCCCTGGGAGATTCCTCCAGAAATCCCCTGGGAGATTCCTCCAGAAATCCCCTGGGAGATTCCTCCAGAAATCCCCTGGGAGATTCCTCCAGAAATCCCCTGGGAGATTCCTTCAGAAATCCCCTGGGAGATTCCTCCAGAAATCCCCTGGGAGATTCCTGCAGAAATCCCCTGGGAGATTCCTGCAGAAATCCCCTGGGAGATTCCTGCAGAAATCCCCTGGGAGATTCCTGCAGAAATCCCCTGGGAGATTCCTGCAGAAATCCCCTGGGAGATTCCTGCAGAAATCCCCTGGGAGATTCCTCCAGAAATCCCCTGGGAGATTCCTCCAGAAATCCCCTGGGAGATTCCTCCAGAAATCCCCTGGGAGATTCCTCCAGAAATCCCCTGGGAGATTCCTCCAGAAATCCCCTGGGAGATTCCTCCAGAAATCCCCTGGGAGATTCCTCCAGAAATCCCCTGGGAGATTCCTCCAGAAATCCCCTGGGAGATTCCTCCAGAAATCCCCTGGGAGATTCCTCCAGAAATCCCCTGGGAGATTCCTCCAGAAATCCCCTGGGAGATTCCTCCAGAAATCCCCTGGGAGATTCCTCCAGAAATCCCCTGGGAGATTCCTCCAGAAATCCCCTGGGAGATTCCTCCAGAAATCCCCTGGGAGATTCCTCCAGAAATCCCCTGGGAGATTCCTCCAGAAATCCCCTGGGAGATTCCTCCAGAAATCCCCTGGGAGATTCCTCCAGAAATCCCCTGGAAGATTCCTCCAGAAATCCCCTGGGAGATTCCTCCAGAAATCCCTTGGGAGATTCCTCCAGAAATCCCCTGGGAGATTCCTCCAGAAATCCCCTGGGAGATTCCTCCAGAAATCCCCTGGGAGATTCCTCCAGAAATCCCCTGGGAGATTCCTCCAGAAATCCCCTGGGAGATTCCTCCAGAAATCCCCTGGGAGATTCCTCCAGAAATCCCCTGGGAGATTCCTCCAGAAATCCCCTGGGAGATTCCTCCAGAAATCCCCTGGGAGATTCCTCCAGAAATCCCCTGGGAGATTCCTCCAGAAATCCCCTGGGAGATTCCTCCAGAAATCCCCTGGGAGATTCCTCCAGAAATCCCCTGGGAGATTCCTCCAGAAATACCCTGGGAGATTCCTCCAGAAATCCCCTGGGAGATTCCTCCAGAAATCCCCTGGGAGATTCCTCCAGAAATCCCCTGGGAGATTCCTCCAGAAATCCCCTGGGAGATTCCTTCAGAAATCCCCTGGGAGATTCCTCCAGAAATCCCCTGGGAGATTCCTCCAGAAATCCCCTGGGAGATTCCTCCAGAAATCCCCTGGGAGATTCCTCCAGAAATCCCCTGGGAGATTCCTCCAGAAATCCCCTGGGAGATTCCTCCAGAAATCCCCTGGGAGATTCCTCCAGAAATCCCCTGGGAGATTCCTCCAGAAATCCCCTGGGAGATTCCTCCAGAAATCCCCTGGGAGATTCCTCCAGAAATCCCCTGGGAGATTCCTCCAGAAATCCCCTGGGAGATTCCTCCAGAAATCCCCTGGGAGATTCCTCCAGAAATCCCCTGGGAGATTCCTCCAGAAATCCCCTGGGAGATTCCTCCAGAAATCCCCTGGGAGATTCCTCCAGAAATCCCCTGGGAGATTCCTCCAGAAATCCCCTGGGAGATTCCTCCAGAAATCCCCTGGGAGATTCCTACAGAAATCCCCTGGGAGATTCCTCCAGAAATCCCCTGGGAGATTCCTCCAGAAATCCCCTGGGAGATTCCTCCAGAAATCCCCTGGGAGATTCCTCCAGAAATCCCCTGGGAGATTCCTCCAGAAATCCCCTGGGAGATTCCTCCAGAAATCCCCTGGGAGATTCCTCCAGAAATCCCCTGGGAGATTCCTCCATAAATCCCTCGGGAGGTTCCTCCAGGAATCCCTCGGGAGATTCCTTCAGGTATCCCTCGCGAGATTCCTTCAGGTATCCCTCGCGAGATTCCTCCAGGAATCCCTCGGGAGATGCCTCCAGGTATCCCTCGGTAGATTCCTCCAGGAAGATTCCTCCAGAAAGATTCCTACAGCAGATTCCTCGGAGATTTCTCCACGAGTCTCTCCGGAAATGCCTCCAGGAATCCCTCGGAAGAATCCTCCTGGAATCCTCTTGGAGATTTGTTCAGGAGTTCCCCTGGAGATCCCTCCAGGAGTTTCCATGGAATTTCATCCTGGAATCTTCTAGAGATTTCTTCAGGAATACCGCGGGATTTTTCCTAGAAATTCTTCCGAGAATCATCTGCCGAAAAAAATATTAAAGTGCATTCCCTCCCCTCTCTCTCAGTTCACCGGACTCCATCAAAAGTCGACACCCGTTGACGCCGGGTCTGCGGAAGCATTCGTCCACGGATTCCACCACCAGTACCATCATCGCCACCCCCTCCCATCTATCGACGTCGCCCTCGTCCGGTAGTCAAACTACCATCCCGGCGGCGACGCACCTCCTCAAGCCGCGCTTCAGTCAATCGAGTTTCGCGCCCGTCAAGGGCCTCAGCGTCAGCGTCAGCAGTAGCAGCGCCAGTAGCAGTAGTGGCGGCGGTGCCGGTGCCGGTGCCGGAGCCACTGCGAAACATCCGACGACCGTTGTTCCGTTGGCTGTGATAGCGACGGCGCCTCCTGCCAGCGATTTCGACTTCGACCAGGAAGATGCTGTCGCCCAACGGTTGCTTGGCCACCACGGTTCGACGGCGACGACGGACGAGCTCGGCAAGCTGGACGGGTTGGTGAGTTCGCCGGCGCGGCTCAGCAAGGTGCGCATGACCGATTCGAAGAAGTTCGCCGCCATCCTGCTGGAGTCGAACATTGTCGAACTGCAGCGGCACCTGCTGACCATCACGGTGCAGAATCAGGTGAGTGATTTTGTGGGTGGGAAGGGGAGAAGCGACCTGAATTCCATTGGTTTATGGTGACAAAGAACCGAACGCACTTCAATGAAGGTGGGAGGTGAGCGGCACAGTAGTAGTTGACCGATCATAAAACGTATCACAAAAGCCGGGTCGGCCGCTTGATTGGATCGGCCAGAGGGGTAATTTGCATTTTAAGTTGAATAGAGTCTGGAATGAAATGAGCGAATGCGCTTTTCACACACCCACCTGGGCTGATGAATGGCTGTGGCTAGTGTGACGCTCCCTGTGTGACGCACAGTGGGATATGCACGTCAAACAGAGATACTAAAGTACTTGAAATGTTCTCTAAGTTTCGACCTAAATATCTCATTTAACAAAATAGAACACTTCTGATCCACAAAACTGTAACATTTGGTGTAAAGCTGTTAGATTAGTCAGAGTATAGCATTTGTATTATTCTTCTACTTATTAGGCCGGAACAAATCTCATTTTCTTCTTTTGTCACATTGGTCATTGACTCGTCAAGGGGGGGGGGGATGATAAATAAAAAATGTATTTGATGAAAAATTACCCAAACAATTAGGCAAAATCGTCGAACTCATCGGATTTGTTAAGAAATTTTCTCGACGACTCTAATTTTACTTTAAAATTTTTAAATTTCTTGAATAATTTATTTGTATCCCCCCTCAAAACGTCGAATTCCGACAAAAAAATTCCGAGGGGGGGTGACATTAGAGAAAATCGAAATTTGTATCAGCCTTACTGCAAAATTCATATGTACGCTAACAAATTTCTCGGTGTGCAAGTTATTTCTTGCATGTAAGGACGTGGCCGTTGAAAACATCAACAAAAACGCCTAATGAATCCACCTAGCTGCGAATGTGCTTTTCTCGAACGTTCTAAAGCACAGATACCACGTTATGTATGGTTTCGGACTATCCAACTGCCTAATTCAGACACCATTTTGGATTTAAATTCGCCATCTTAAAAATGTTGGTCGCCATTTTTGGACTCCAGACTTCTTCCCCATATCAAGTATACCCATATTGAATGCTTTTAAAGAGTAAAACTGCAATAAACAGCCGCCATCTTGGATATTGGACCGCCACCTTGATTATTCTGGTTGCTATTTTTGGACTCCGGAAATCCTTCCTCGACCAAATATACCCATATTTAATGATAATAATGAATGAGTGTTTTAGGCTAATATAAAACACTAGAAAAGCCGCCATCTTAAATTTTGGGGCACCATCTTAGATTTTCGATCGCCATGTTGGATATTCTGATCACGATTTTTGGGCTCCGGACATATTCACCATACTGTATACCCATATTTCATGATTTTAGAGCCCAAAACTCAATTAAACAACTACCATATGGGTCATTCCAAACCAAGTGTACACACCGCGTGTTATCGACCTTCACGGATTTTGACCAAATTTTGTTGGGATGTTTGTCTAAATGGAGGAAGAAAAAATCCAAATTTTGGTGCCGATCGAATCACCCCTCTGCCCGTGGCAGCACCCCTCGTCTTTGCCAATACAAGAAAAATCCAAGTTTTCCCATCCTTTCCTAAGTTTATAGCTTTGAAACTATTACATATACACATTTTTGACATTCAGCTTTTTTGAAGAAAATTGTTAGAGGAATCCAGGAAAAATATCATTTTTCCGATACAGTGTTGCCAAACATATTATTTTTCAATTTAAAAATTTTAAATCGATTTTTCGTTGAATGAGTATATTTTGATTTCAAAATTTTTGATTCCATCGTGTTTATCAGACATTTTCCAGTCGAAAAAGCTTAACTCCCCGAGGTCTTTTTCGCCGTTTCAGAGATACAGCGTTTTTAATCATGGAAAACGGTTTTCTTTAATATATCAAATTAGTTCGACTTATAAGTTCGCTTAGAAAAAAATATTCGAAGCAATTTAAAGGTGATTTGGGTTGGTTTGGACCATGGTAAGCAGAAAATTGTGTGAAAAAAAATGTGGCAGTGTTGCCAGTTTTTCAACTATGTGTAGAATATATAGTTAAAGTTTAAAATGTATCTATCCAAACTCAATATACTAATTTTAATTGTTATTCCATCTATTGAAACATTATTTTTACGAAAGTGTTGCCAAATATAACATTTCTACTTGTAAAAAACTGATTTTTATACTTTTGATACTTTTGTATTAAACCCAATCATAAAAAAAAAGATTTTTCAAATGAAATCAGGTGCAATTCCCTTTGGACTGATTAAGAATAAGTAAATAAAGAACACGAAAAAGAAAATATGACAGTGTTGCCAGTTCATCAAATATGGGTATATAAATATTTATATACATAAAATGAGTTTCTGTCTGTCTGTCAGTCTGTCTGAGCCCTATAGATTCGGAAACTACTGAACCGATTGGCGTGAAATTATTCTGATAAAATAAAATGAACTCTTGAAGCATATATTCAAAACGAGTGTGCCGCTCAATTTATTTTATCGAAAAAATGATTGTTTCAGATATTCACACATTGCCCTGTAATTTCTTTACTTTGTTACACTGAAAGACGGCTTGCGGTAATGACCAGCATAAAGATGTTTTAAAATTTACCATGGTAAAACGTGATCATCGACCCACAAACGCTTCTTGTATGTGTTTTGTTTCCTTTCATAGCAACCGATTCGATAGCCGAGTAGTAGCCAGGTGATCTCA
Source organism: Aedes albopictus (assembly GCF_035046485.1). Taxonomy (NCBI): domain Eukaryota; kingdom Metazoa; phylum Arthropoda; class Insecta; order Diptera; family Culicidae; genus Aedes; species Aedes albopictus. Next base: position 72,040,870 of record NC_085136.1, on the reverse strand, counting down.
AGGTTCTTGGTTCGAATCCGGTGGCCAAAAGAGACATTAATCTGTTGAATTCAAACGAAACTCACTCTGCACAAATTTAGCGTTGTGTTTTTAAATTATCCCTGCAGACGTAAAAACTTGAAGTATTTTTAGGCAAAGTACGTTTAATTGGCAAATTGAGAGATAAATTTGTGAAAAAATTACCACTTGTTTTGGTGGGATTCGAACCCACGACTCCGTTATCGCTAGTCCGGCGCTTTAACCAACTGAGCTACAGAACAAGTTACAACTCTGCAGAATAGAAAGTCAAACTGGATTCGAAGCACCACCCTAAACCGGGTCCGTCTTTCACAACTTTATCTCTCTTTCGGCTTTTAGATGCCAATCTCCCGCACTCTCGCGGCCTACGAACAACAAGTGTGCGCGTATTGTTTTTAGAATGTTGATATTGAAGCTCGACTGACAGATACTTCGTCACCAACCATATGATCGGTGCAAACTCAGTATGCGTTGAGCGCTCAACGCGGACGGACGCACGGCCGTCCAACTGCGCTAGAGAGAACGCAACTCATGTATGACAATGATTTTATTGCCCTTTTCCGGCTATACCAGTCGGCTAGTATGTCTGAAATAGACGTAAAAACTTGAAGTATTTTTAGGCAAAGTACGTTTAATTGGCAAATTGAGAGATAAATTTGTGAAAAAAATACCACTTGTTTTGGTGGGGTTCGAACCCACGACTCTACGACTGCAGAGTTGTAACTTGTTCTGTAGCTTAGTTGGTTAAAGCGCCGGACTAGCGATAACGGAGTCGTGGGTTCGAATCCCACCAAAACAAGTGGTATTTTTTCACAAATTTATCTCTCAATTTGCCAATTAAACGTACTTTGCCTAAAAATACTTCAAGTTTTTACGTCTATTTCAGACATACTAGCCGACTGGTATAGCCGGAAAAGGGCAATAAAATCATTGTTATCCCTGCAGAATAGCAATTTCAACCGCAAGTCGTCTTTCAGTGTACAGACTTCGTCCACTGCACCTTGTGTGTGCGTGTTTTTGCGCTAATTTTTTGAACAACGACTCCGAAAGTTCGGCCGGAAAATGTTTTCCTTATGATTGAATCGGCACCAGAAGGAGCTGCGGCATGTATATCTCTTATACCAGTAATAGATAATGCTGCTTCAGAACGATCCTTCAAAATCTCCTTCTCTTTCTTGGATTCCATAACAAGAAGAGAAACTAAATTTAGCAAGCAATTCTCCAATGCACAATGTTGTTTAGGTGCCTGAATAGTTACACCTTGTACGCACACCCGGGTTGCTAGTCTTTTAAATGTGCCATCTAATCCGCCACTTGGTCCTTTTTCATGTGCTGTAGCGAAACAATGTAACTCGACGGGAACTCCAAAATCCTTTTCATGAAAATTTTACTTTTAAACTAACTTTTGAGTTCCTTTTGTATCCTCTCTGATTGGCTTTTTTTAGTCAAAAAAAAAAAAAAGAAAAAAAAAACAACTCAAAACTTTATAGTTCGATGCGAGGAGCCAAAAAATGAGTAAGTGAGATAGTATCGATAGTTGAGTAATTTGAACTGGCGGTTGGGTAAAAAGAACTTCTACTCTAAGTTCTCTGTCTGTAAGCGAGTTAATGGAAATTGCCCACCCTAAGGTTGGGTGAATTGAACTCACTTTTGGGAACTTTTCTTTCTCCGTGAAAGTTCAAAACAATGGATAAACAGAGAAAAAAATGAATAGTAACTTGCACGCTAAGACATGACATGTCATCCAGAATGTTTTTTCGTAATTCTGAACATTTAAGTTTACCACTGCCCCTATTAAAGGTTTATCTGAAGAATAAAAAGTTGCACACCAATCGAAAACTGTTAAGGTTCAGTGTTGCCAATAGTAATAGAATTGTATAAAAAAGAATTTATTATACTTGTTTGATAATTTGATTAGATACAAAAGTTTTCATGTAATTTAGATTTTTGCAATAAAATAAAAATGTTTGGCAACACTTTCGTCAATACAGGTCGGACTCAGTTATCCGGAGTCGGGTTCCGCAGCTTCCCAAACATATTTTTCAGGAACGAAATGTTGTACAAAGTTGAAATTTTGACTGATTACTTATCAAGGTTGGCTTGATAAAATATCAAAATTTCAGCTTCGTACAACATTTCGTTCCTACGATATATGTTTGGGAAGCTGCAGAACCCGACTCCGGATAACCGAGTCCGACCTGTATTAATATTTACATAGGTAGAATGTCAATTGAAATAATGATTATAATACATAACTTTGAAACTTTAGCAATTTATTGTTATTCATTCTATAAATCCATAAATGTTTAACTGGCAACACTGTCATATTATTATTTTTACATTATTTTCTATTCCCCTTGGTCAAAATCAGCCCAAATCGGCTTTAAATTGCATCGAATAATGTTTTCATAGCGAAACTTGTAAGTTGGACTATTTTGATATATTAGATAAAAACGTTTTCCAAGTTTAAAAACGCTGTATCTCTGGAACGACGAAAAAGACCTCGGGGAGTTAAGCTTTTTCGACTGGAAAATGTCTGATAAACACGATGGAATCAAAATTTTTGAAATCAAAATATACTCATTCGACGAAAAATCGATTTGAAATTTTTAAATTGTAAAATAACATGTTTGGCAACACTGTATCGGAAAAATAATATTTTTCCTGGATTCCTCTAACAATTTTCTTCAAAAAAGCTGAATGCCAAAAATGTGTATATGTAATAGTTTTAAAGCTATAAATTAAGGAAAGCATGGCAAAACTTGGATTTTTCTTGTATTGACAAAGATGAGTGGTGCTGCCACGGGCCGAGGGGTGATCCGATCGGCACCATAATTTGGATTTTTTCTTCCTCCATTTAGACAAACATTCCAACAAAATTTGGTCAAAATCCGTGATGGTCGATAACACGTTTTTACTTTTTCTCGGTCACTTCATATGGAATGACCCATATTGAATTCAGAGTCGCTATATTAGATTTTAGGCTGCATTATTCAAGGTCACCATTTTTGAACACCAGTTATCTTCCCCATACCAAATATACCCATACTGCATGGTTTTAGAGCCTAAAACTCCATTCAATAGCCTCCATTTGGAGTAGCCATCTCTGATTTTGGACACTTGCATGCGCAGCTTTTTCTTTTTTCTCGCTCGTTGAACGCAAGAAAGAGCCCCCTTTCATCTGTTTCTTCGTCGTGCTAGTTTACAACAGTGAGTGAGAAAAAAGAAAAAGCTGCGCACGCTAGAGATTTTAAACCGCCATCTTAGATATTCTGGTCGCCATTTTTGGGCTCCGGTTATCTTCCTCATACTAAATATACCCATATTGCATGGTTTTAGAGCCCAAAACCCAATCAAACAGCTGCGATCTTGAATTTGAAGCCGCCATCTTGCATTTTAGACCGCCATCTTGTATATTCTGGACGCCATTTTTGGAGTCCAGACTTCTTCCCCATACCAAATATACCCATATTTCATTGTTTTAGAGCCTAAAACTCCATTGAACAGACGCCATCTTGATGGAGCCGCCATCTTGTATTTTAGGGTGCCATCTTGTATATTCTGGTCGCCATAGGGCAAATATACCCATATTACATGTTTTAGAGCCCAAAACTTCATCAAACAGACGCCATCTTGAATTTGGAGCCGCCATCTTGTATTTTAGGGCGCCATCTTGTATATTCTGGTCACCATTTCTGGAGTCCAGACTTCTTCCCCATACTCATCTTTCATTGTTTTAGAGCCGTCAAATTTGGAGCCACCATCTTGAATTTGGATACTTATATTTCATTGTTTTAGAGCCTGAAACTCCATTAAAAAGAAGTCATCTGGAATTTGGAGCCGCCATTGGAGTTTAGGCCACCATCTTGGCCATCTTGTATATTCTGGTCGCCATTTTTGGAATCCAGACTTCTTCCCCATACCAAATATACCCATATTTCATTGTTTTGGAGCCTAAAACACCATGAAACAGACGCCATCTTGAATTTGGAGCCACTATCTTGGATGTCAGGCCGCCATCTTGGATTTTGGGTCGTCATTTTGTATATTCTGGTCGCCATTTTCGGAGTCCAGACTTCTTCTCCATACCAACTATACCCATATTCAACAATTTTTGAGCCTAAAACACCATTAAACAGTCAACGCAACAACGTCTTGAACTTGAAGCCGCCGTCTTTAATATTAGGCTGCCATTTCGAATTTTGGACCGACATCGTGGAATTTCTGGTCTCCAGTGTTGATTTCCGCACAAAATTCGTCAATCATGCTGAAGGTTACAAAAATCACCGCAGTTTGATGTGTCGCATGATGAGGCTTGGTTCAGTTTTATATACGGCCAGTTCTACCGGTGCCGGTCCGGATCACTGAAATGGAAATAACTCCGGAACGCTTTGACTGATCGGTACCATTTTTAATAGCAAACAATGCGGTAACATTTCGGTTCGATTCGAGCTGTAATCCGAAAAATCGGCCAGTGGGAAGTGCCCTAAAAGTGAGTGAACTTATTTTGCGCACAAACATACATACGTACACACATACAGACATCATCTCAAATCATCGAACTGAGTCGATTGGTATATGCGACTTGATCCCCCTTGCCTTTAGTACACAGTACACTTAGTGTACGAGAAAGGCAAAACACACAGTGCAGTTTCTTACAGAAAAATCTACGTTTTTTCTTCCAATTTTTGCACTGCAGGACTTTAAATAGGTTTTGAAACAAAAAAAATAATTAACCCCAAGATTCGTGGGGAATATTACACAGTTTGTAAGGGAGCTCCCTTCAATTCTTATGAAATGTCATCCAAAATTCACGAAGCAAATGCACAGCAAATATGTGAAAAATACTTCAAAGTTTTTTCACGAAAAGTTTTCAAAATTTTCCTTAAAAAGTTTTGCGCTATCTTTTTTTTATTTTTTTATTTTTAAGTTTCAGAGAGCTTCCAATAGTAGTTTTTCTGAGTTCGGAGCGAAATTTTCGATGACAATCAAGATGGACTATCCAGATATTTGAGTACAATTTCCCAAAATGTACCGTTACAATTTTTAGGAAGATTTTCCAAAATTTCCGTGGGAAGTTATGTCAGAAAATTTTTATTTTTTTTTCCTAAATTTTCCTCCTTAATTTTCAATATTAATAAATTTAAAAAAAAAAAACGAGGATGAGTTTTACATAATTTTCTAGGGAAACTACCCACAATTTTCAAGAAATGTTATTCACAATTTACGATGGAAACACACAGCAACTATTTAAAAAGTGCTTCATAACAGGGTTTTCTTTCCAGGATTTTTTATAAGAAGCTAAAATTTTGACCGATCACTAATCAAAGTTAGCTTGATAATATGTCAAAATTTCAGCTTTGTAGAGCATTCGGTTCCCCTCATATATGTTTGAGAAGCATTAGAACCTGGTTCCGGATAATCGAGTCCGACCTGTATAACAATTATGAATCAACTCTCCTCCTAAGGCTTCTTGATCTCCCTAGAAATTATAACAGATTGGAAAAAAATAAAAAGAAATAGAGGGGAATTATACATAATCTCATAAGGAAACTTCACTCAATTTCCAAGAAATTGTATTCGCATTACTTAGGAAATACCAAACAACCAATGCAAAAATGCTCTTAAATTCAAAGCAACTTTTTTAAGAATTTCCAACATAGCTTTTCAAGGAAATTTTCCTTGGAAAGTTGGGTAAAACAAATTTCGTTGGGAAAAATCTGCATATCAAACCTTATGGTAGAAGTTATTCCGATTTCTTTATTTTTATTTTTAAGATTCTGACAGGTGTTTTTCAGAAATACTTAAAATCTCAGGATGAACACTTTCAAAATTTATCATAAAAAACCCAAAGTCTACAATTTCTGTTCTGTGTCTTATAGTTGGCAGTTTTACAAAGTTTTCGAGAAACATTTTCCAGATTTTTTTGGGAATAAATTAAGATTAATCATTATATGTGAAAACAGCGAAAATGATTTCCTACAGTTAGTTTCCAAAGGAAATTCTCTCCAGTTAATGGGGAAAAAAATCTCAACTTTTTTATAACATTTGTTCCACCATTTCCGAAGAAGTTTTCTCATTTTTATTATATTTTCGGTTAGGTTATCCAGAATTTGGTGAAAGAAAAACAAAACCTTTCTTAAGAATTAATTTACAGTTGCGTAACATTATGATAAGTAATCAGTCTTGTAGTAGAGGTTTTTAAAACCGTCATAAAACCTAACGCCTTTTATTTTGATTATATGATGGTTGTAAGAATCTCTTCTAGTCCTTTTTTATTATTTTTTCCGTAGAAAGCTGACTTTCAGCTTCAACATTTGCCAAGCAGCTGTGGATGGTCACATGCTTCTAATTATTTTAACACGAATTTTTGTTCTTCATCGATTTTTCAAATAAGCAAAACGATTTTTTTTAGACTTTTGGTATGAAAAACAGAGTATACGTTCAATGAAAAAATTATGCATATTTTTCCCTACATCCAACCATACTTAAGTTACAGCGAATTTAAAACAACAGAGAAAATGTTGGGCATTGTTGAATGTTTTTGAGATTTGTTTCCACAGTTTTTCAGTTCTAATCAACAAAAAAAAAAGAAATGATTGTGTTGATACAAAATTTAAGGATCCACATGGATGATATCAAGACAAAAATGTCACATATGTTTGTGTTTTGGGCTGGAAATGTTGGAAATGTTGAAAACTTACGGAAGAAAATCCCGGAGCAATTCTTGGAGGAAACTCCGGAGAAATTCCTGGAAAAATTCCTGGAGGATTTCCCGGAGATATTCCCGGAGATATTCCCAGAGATATTTCTGGAGGAACTCCTGGAAAAAATTCTTGTAGGAATTCCTGAAGAAAATTCCGAGGGAATTCATGGAGGTATTTATGGGGAAATTCTCAGTGAAATTCTTGGAGGAGATCCTGGAAGAAAAATCCGGAGGAATTCCTGGAGAAACTTTCGGAGCATTTCTTAGAAAAATTCCCAGAAAAATTCCTGTAGAAATTACCGAAGGTATTCCTGGAGAAATCCCCGGAGGAATTATTGATGGGAGTCCTAGAGAAAATCCTGGAAAAATTTCCGGAGGAATTCCCGGAGACATTCCCGGAGGAACTCCCGGAGTAATTCCAGGAGGAATTCCTAGATAAATTCCCGGTGAAATTCCTGGAGAAATCTCTGAAGGAGTTCCTGGAGGAATCCCCGGAGGAATTTTTGGAGAATTTCTTGGAGGTTTTCCCGGAGGAATTTAGATTTCAACCTTCCGAGCAATTTTGCAGAAAACGCCATGCTCTTAGCTCATTAGAGTATCGAGATATACGTGTTTAAACATTTTACACAAGGTGCCACCTAGCGGATAAATCACGAATCAAAGATTCAACTACCAGGCAGTTTTTAGCTTGCTGAAGAACTTTGTTGAAGACGGCATCATTCTATCTTATCCGGATTCTGAGATATAGAAGCTTGAAAACTGTTAACCCTGGCGCCACCTAGCGGACGATTCTCTAACCAAAGACGCCATTGACAAGATAGTTCTTAGCCTGGTGAACAACTTTGTTGAAAACGGCATGCTTGTACCTCATTAGGGTATCGAGATATACGTGTTGGAGTTTTTTTTAGACACAAGGCGCCACCTAGCGGATAAATCATACACCAAAGACTTTACTATCAGATAGTTCTGAGCATTCAGAAGAACTTTGCCGAAGACAGCATCATTCTATCTCGTCAGGTTTCTGAGATATGAGGCTTTGAACACTTTTGCCATTTGCGCCGCCTAGCGGCTGAATTGTGAACCAAAGTCGCTGTTGCCGGTTAGTTCTTAACCTGCTGAACAAATTCGCCGAAGACACTTCACTTCTACCTCATCAGGAACTTAAGGTATACGTTGTGCAAAGTATGTGGCCAATTTTGGTGCCCCAAGACAATCCGGAATAACTCCGGAACCATGTGGACCAGGCACTCATGTTCCCGGAATCCCAAACTAGAAGAGTTTTTCGGGAAGTTGTGAAAATTTCATCAAAATCCATCGAAAAACAAAAAAGTTATGACCATTTTTGTGCTTTTCCGAAGGTGAAAAATGTAGGTTGGCTGGATGAAGGTTAAATGGAAAATTCTCAAAGTGTGTCGAAACAATTTTAAAATTTTTCATATTTTTTAAGGTTTTCTACAATTTTTTAGTGAAGTTTCTTACAGTACAATCCATAATTTTTTAATAAGCTTTCGTCATAAGTTCTTAAGAACTTCCTAGAAATGATTGCAGTTTTTTTTTAATAAATAAAAAAAATCATAATCACTATCATCATCGAAAAGGCTTCCTGCAGAAATCCGACCACGCACCGTTTGGATTAAGTTCAACAGCTTTCGGTTGTTTTATGGGCGTCAAAACTATCTTTCCTGAAATTGTGTTTTGAAGAAGGTGGGCTAGTCGCTGTAATTTGTGATACATGCCCACATTTAGAAATGGAAGATTTTTATACCAATTTTCGTCCTAAGAGCTTTAGAATTTCCTAGCAATAGCTCCAAATATACAAAAAAAACAGAAATCACTAGGTAATTTCACATTTTTACGATCAACTCCCCAGATCTTCGAATCGAACATTTCCAAAAGATTCCGGAATAGTTTTCATATTTTTCAAGAAAATTTTGCAAAATTTTGTAGGGAAAAATCTCACGTAACAGAATTTCATAGACTTACCAGTTTTTATCCTAAATCCTCCAAAAACTTCCTAGAAATGGTTTCAAATTTTTTTTTCAAATAGGTAAATAAAAATTCGAGAGATGGGTTCTCGATTTTCCAGAATTTCTTAGAATAGTTGTTCATAGTTTACTAAATACAACTGTTTTGACAACTATGGGAAGAATGCTAAACTCGAGAAAACTTCTTATAATTTTCAAACAATTAACTGCTATTTTTAAACAAATTATCAAGACAAAATTTCCAACGTTTTTGTTGAAAATCTTCACATAAAACTTTTATTATAAAATTTTCCGAGTTGAACTTCCAGCAACATATTTTTAGGAAATTTGGTTAATGTTGTCCAAGGTCCAACATTTGACTTTAATTTCTGTAGAGTTTTTTGCATAATTCCCTAAGACTTACTGCTCATGAAATATGAAAAAATGACAATCAATGTTCCATATTGTTTATATATAAATTTTAAAAAATAAACCTTCGTTTTTTTACTTTTGTTTTTATTACCATTTTGGAACTTTTTTTTTCACGCATCAAAATCTTCCTTGTATTTGAAGAATTTTCTTCGTGTTTTTTTTGTGATTTCCAAAGCAACTTTTTAAAAAATCTGAGAAACAAAAATTCAAAAGAAATTCGCTATATTTTTTCTTAATATTTGTTGAGGAGTTTCACAAAAAAAAATATTTCGAAAATTGTCGAGTACAATTTCCTATATTTTAGGACAAAAATCTCTTTCTGTTTCTGTTTAGAACTATTCGTTAATGGTTCTCCTGTAATTACTGGATAATTTTTAAGATTTTGCCAAAGAGAATTCCTGATCACTTGACTATGCAAATCTAAGCAATATTCTCAACTCAAGGCAAAACTGGATGCATTTCCTCATTTTTTGTTTTTTTATAACATAACAAAACAATATTTTCAAAATCGGGTTTCATACACATTTAGAGGAAGGATCAAGGAATCTCCTGATTTTTTTCGTGGTGGAAAATGTTTTTCGTTATTACAAAAATCATTTTTAAAGAAAATTTTGGAATATTTTTTTTACTATTTTTTTTATTATTTTTTTTACTATTAATGTATATGAAAACCGATTTGGAAAAAAGTGCTTCGTTATTTAATAAAATCAAAAACTAAAATACGAAGAAATGCATCTAGTTTCGCCTGAATTCAATTGTGAATATTTTTGGAGATAATTTCTCTAATTACCATTATAATTATCATGAGATTCTACATATTTTAGACGGCAATTCTCCATTATGATTGCCATTGGTGCTGAAATTTTCTAAAATTCCTAGGATTTTTTTTTTCTTTAAATTTCCTATGAATTTTTAAATTTCTTAAACCAATTTTTTAACTATTTCCATGGAGATTTCTCCTTTCTAGGTAAAGAATTGCCCCAAAACTTTCTTGGTAAATGTCTTCAAATCTCCCGGGTAATTCTGCCAAAATATTCGAAAGCAACCAACAAACAAATGAAAATATTTGAAAATTTTTAAAATATTGTTTTTTTTTATATTTTCATAATTTATCCGGAATAGCTTAAGATTTTTAAAATTTGAGAAATTATGGAAAATTTTGTATTCATATCAGATAAGGAGAAGCATTTCTCTGACTAAATATTGAAATGCTTCTCTGAGTTCAGAAGATCGAATCTTATTGCCAATCTAACCATCGGTTAGATGTCAAAGTTGAAGATACCCTGAACTTTGTATTATTTATTTTCATAATTTCCAAGGTGTTTTATTAAAGTATAATGAGAATTACATCGTTTACTGTACTTAAAAAAAAAACAAAATATAACAAAAAAAAACAAAAAGAACAAGGAATAAATGATTCGTGACTTTATGCTGGAAATATTCGAAAATGGTTTCTAAAAACTCTGAAAGATTCTTTTGAAAAGTTTTAAGTTGTATTGATTTCCTGGAGAAAATTCTCATATTTTATCAAAGCTTCACAGGAAAATACCAAAACTATTAGGATTACAACTCGAAAATTTTAACAAATGTGTTTGATATTTCATCTAAAATCTATTTTTTTCATGGGTATATTATAAAAAAAAATCTCTAAGAACTGTGGAGCATTCTTACGGAAGAATCTGAGTTCTTCCTGAAATGTTTTTCGTTTTTACAAAAAACATTTTTAAAGAAAATTTTGGAAGAAAATGTTTTTTTACAGAACGGAAAACATTTTCCACCAGGAAGATTTTTTTTATAAATGTGTGTGAAAACCGATTTGGAAAAAAATGCTTCGTTATTTAAGGCGAAACTGGAAGCATTTTCTCATTTTTTTCGGTTTTTGTTTTTTTATTAAATAACGAAGCAATATTTTCAAAATCGGTTTTCGTACACATGTAGAGTATGGATCAAGGTATCTTCTGAATTTTTTTGAGGTGGAAAATGTTTTCCATTTTTTCAGAAACCTTTTTTTTTGTGAAATTTTATTCAAAAATGGTTTCTGCAAAAACGAAAAACATTTTCCACCACAAAAAAATTAGAAGATACCTTGATCCATACTCTACATGTGTACGAAAACCGATTTTGAAAATATTGCTTCGTTATTTAATAAAAAAAAATCAAAAACCAAAAAATGAGGAAATGCTTCCAGTTTCGCCTTAAGAAAGATTTTCAATAAATTAAAAAAAAAAGTCATGCTTTTGTCCCACTGTGCAATGTGTTGCAATTGCTAACGTTCGGACGTCTAGCTACAAAACGTCCACCCAGATGGGCTCATATTCATTCACACACTACTGAACTGGGTTGGTCCACGGACTGGACACACCGTTTAGATCACCGTTAATTTATTGTAATACCGAAATGATAATTTTCCGTTTTTTTATTTTTGCTGTTGTTCAGTTCAATTCAGCCCCGTTTTGGATTGGCTGTGGTGGCTTAGTTGTTTGGACGATGACTCCTCCAACTGTGTGTAGCTGGATATGTACATATACGACCGTGGCTTTTGTTGTTAAGTCAGTAGGTAGTAGGTAGTCGCCCGTATGGGTTTATAAATCGTCATCGTAAATTACGGCGATGTGGACGACGGACGATGCGTGTGGACTGGACCGGACAGGATGGTGGAGAATTATTTGGTCGCAGTACATCTTTTCTTTGTACAGTGATGAGCAGAATGGTTGCAATTCATGTGGATTTTATTGGAAATTATTCCTAATCTTCTAGAATTTTTATGAATTAAAACTTGGTATATTTCGGCCTTCAGTCACAGCCAAGCGTTGATCATTCTAATCATTTGCAACAATCACAAGTAGATTGTTTCGAATCTCTTATGTAACTATAAACATGCTTTACACAGGTCGAGTTACAGCAACAAAGTTAATTTTTTAAAATTATTGTTCTACGTGATTTTATTCTGAAGGACAAACCCATATGAGTTTATAGAGGATGCAATCTCAAATTCTCAAAACTATTTGATGTAGTACAGTTACAATACGGTTTCAAAAGTTTTAGGAGTGTGCAACTTAATTACATCTTATTTGCAACAATCTTTATTTAATTTATTATTTTTACCACCGTGTTTTATACCATTTTAACGTCGGTAAACTTACTTAACATGCAATTTTTTAAATTTTTAGATAAAATTACCCATCACTGTTCGCCTTTTGATCATGGCCATACCTAGTCTCTCGAAATGCGGACAACTGCGTGTATAAATTTAACGCCCATATGCTGCCTACTAACCCATCCAGCCTGCCATCCAATGTACCTTTACAGCAATACCCCCACACTCTCTAGCGAAAACGCCTGGAAACACCTTGGTTGGCTTACAGTCAGCGACTGTGGTGGGATGTTGCTCATCAGTACTGTCGACACAGAGCTGAATAACTGCAAAAAAAAAAAAATAAAATAAATTAAATTCATGAAGGTGCGTTTCACCAGTCATAAAGCAAACCAACCGGCTAACATTTTGAACTAATCTGTCTCGTCGCCGCAAAGCAGTTAATTAGCTGAAACTTAAGACTTTTCTTAACAGAATCGACTTGCTGATGATGGCTTCATGGGAGTTGGTGGTGGGTTCAGTAAGATAAAGCTCACTGGATGGTAATTAAATTAGCAAACTTCAAATAGGATTAACCAAACGCTATCAAATCACTACCGCAATGATCAAGCGTTGTCCTTGTCGTATCCAACAATCCAACCACGCACTACAGTTGGGATAAATTGATGCCTCTGGTTATTTTATGACTCTCCTCCTTGAGTGGGTTTAATAAAAAGGTAGACAAGTCACTGTAATCTGTAATGCGCGCCCATCTCTAGAAGTAAAGTGGAAGTTTATTTCAGAAATATCTCCTTCTATAGTAAATCTGGTTTTAAACAAGGTGTATTTGAGTTCAGGAAAATATATTCTTTTGCTTTATCCATTAATCATCTTGGGTTTTTTATATTTTTAAGTGTTTTCCTATTTTCCCATTCAAATATCGAAAACAGTCGTTTTAAGGTCAATTTCATCCCATATAAAAATGTATGGGAAAAAACCCAAGATGGATTATTTTAAACACACATTTTCTGAATCTAAAGGTCCAAAA